>NC_090647.1:79003201-79028201 GCF_040937935.1 Hyperolius riggenbachi
TATATATATATATATATATATATATATATATATATATATATATATACACATATACATTCATATTCTATCTTTATCCAGAATAATTTGCCTGAGTTTATATTTTTTTCAGCCATGAACTGAATTATTTATGTTTTTACAGTTAGCCTAAGAGTACAAAGGTATATTCAGCAAATACAGTATGATAACTGTAAAAAGTTTTTTGTGAACTGTAAAAGTTTTTTTTTTAAATTGTCACAAACGAACTTGAATAGATGAAAAGCAATAAACATTTTCATTGGTCTGAATAACTTGTACCATGTAGTGTTGAAGAATGTATTCTTACACTTTCTCTATGGAAATACTAACAGTGTTTTAAGTTAAACACTGGAGTGTTTAAATGATTTAAATAGAATCTGCTCATATGATGATGATATGATGATGTTTATCTGTTTGACAAGAAAATAGGGTTTTGGCAAGAAAGTGTATAGTTTTGACTAATGTGGTCCATTTTGCTCATAATCTGAGGTGTTGTGCTACTTGTGTGTGGTGTTGTGAAAATTGTGTGAAGTGTTTTGAAAAATTTTACATTTTGTTGAAAATTGTGCTTAAGCAATTGTAAAAAAACTGTAATATGTACCCCATGTTTGTTTCTCACTTTGTACAGCATCACATAATATATTGGTGTTTTATAAAGCAATAATAATGATAGAGCATAATTAACTATTAGGGATACCCATTTTTACCTTCATTACCCTGGTTTCAGCATCAGAAACATCTATATCTATATATTGGTATTGCTGCATTTTGGTATGTAACCCTATCCTCCCAGTGATGTTTGGCCTAGGCTATTATGTCACACAGTCTTCTTCCCCCAAAGCACTCTGGGAGATCATGTGATGTTCCTGTTCAGGGGGGAAAGCATTCTATAGTGACTTACTTTGTGAGCAGTAAAATAATGTGAATTAGAGTGAGATAAGATTTTACAATGAGCAAACATTGACTAAATAGTTTTTAAATGAATACTGTAAAAATAAGCAGTTTTATTCATTAAGTTATATTCAGTAAATGTTGACAGACCTGAAGTTCTTGTCATCGGAGGTCAGTGACTAGCAGCAAAAAAAGCTCCATTCTCGATCGGCACCACTGAGAGAAGGAAGCTTAACTCAAAATGATCTGATACAAGCATTGCGCTTTGAGAAAAGCTTGCTCAGTTACATGCTCATTTAGTTAATTTGGCAAAAAAAATACATTTGTGTCAAGTTCATCCACTTCCAAACTGTAGTTAATTTAGGCTAGAGGAAGGACAAAAGGGCCATAGGCAAATTTGAACAATTTACCGTAACAATAGCATCCAATGTTCTTTCTTGACCAGATGGATAATCTCCCTACAGAAAAGTGTTCTTTCTAATAATTAGAACTGTATGTTAGTAAGTGTACACAAATCTTCCAATCCTATGTTAAAGCATCCCTAAAGTGAGAAAAACAAAACACACTCTCCTAAGAATAGGGAAGGCTCTAGATACCGTGGTATTTAGAGCCTACTCAGTCCTCTTTCCTTGTCCTCATTCCAGCAATGTACCCCTGGTAAACATATTGGACCAGCAGGTGGACTACATCTTTGGCCCTCTTCAGGCAGCCTTCGAATGTACTTGTATCCCCGAGAACTTCCGAAGACAAGCAGATCCATACTGCACAAATCCGAGTCCATGCTTGCAAATGTGCAGAACAGATGTGCCTGTCATTGGAAGGACTCAGGGACATGAGTGCTTCTGAAGCCTTCTAAGAAGGCAGAGAGGACCACGAAAGCTCTATTGGATCCAGAGCCTTCCCTCTACTCACTTAGGTGAGTACCTTTTTACAGGTCTCTTCAGGTTTGCTTTAAAGACTATATGTACTGTCCGATTTGTACAATAAAAAACATACCGATCGAGTCCCTGTGATCTCCTGGATCCCTCTTTGCCGTTTCTGCCACTCCCTGCCATGATCCTGGCTTTTAATCACTAGTTATAGGCTGTCTCTACAAACAAAACCACTAACCAGGAAGTGATGTATGTGTATACATATATATATATATATATATATATATATATATATATATATATATATATATATATATATCATGTTACGGTATACTACAAGTTTTTATTACATAGTGAATTTTCTGCACTCAAGTCAGGGATTCTCAGTTTCTCTGCATGGGCAGCTCCCTCCTCCCTCAGACAAGCTGAAATTGAGAACAGAGACCTGTCTGTGAGGGATAAACAAAGCACACACACATAACTTCTCCATATCACAGCAGAGGCAGTGCATTCCTCTCCGGGTCGATAAAGCTTGACAAAGAAAAGAAGATTAGATATATTAGAGAGACAGTACAACTAGAAAAAGCTGCAGTAATCCAGACCACATTAGAGCAGGTATAGGAACTTATAGGATAGAAGAAATAAGGCTGAAAATGTTGTTACAGAGTCTCTTTAAGATGTTTCAAAACTTAAGGTTTGTCTTTTTAATTACATAAATATAAATAACAAATAAAAGTTGTCAGTGATCATTTCTTTTATGTCACATAGGGCCTTGTAGGAGGCTCTCCAAAGAATTCAGACTGAAAACTGTTTTAAAAATTCATATCTTGGTGTGAGAGGAAGTTACTTAAACCTAAGAGATGGATGGATCATTCAAGCCCAACACCTACTCACAACATTAGCTAAGTAAAGAACATTCATAAAAAGTATTTTATACTTACTTCCATAAAAACCACCATTAGGCTCCATGCACACTGCAAATACAATTTGCGATTCCGATTCCGATATTCGATTCCGATTTTCTCTGAATACATTCAACAGAAAAACCCAGAAAAAAATGCAGCATGCAGTAATGATTAAAAATCGGAAATTCGGGATCGCATGTAAAAAATGATTAAAAATCAGAATCGCATGCAGGGAGCCTTAGATATGCAAATAAAAAAAATCCTTTTCAACAAAATGGAAATTTTTTTTTGATTTGTGCAGAATAAAAAAAAGCTTTTAAGAAAAACTCGCAGAGTTGCTCCTAAGTGATAATTTGTTTAATATTTTCTCTTGGTGAATTTATGACCGGCTCGTTTGAATTTTTTTGTGATTTAATAAAAATAAAAAAATTGTTGTTGTCTTTACATAATAATCATATCTAAAGATTAGTACATTCAAATGGATAAAAAAGGGAACATCTATGTCGTAGCAATAGCAGGCCCGATGCATATCACTAGCCACAACTCAGGTATGCTGTTTCCATGATCAAACTCACTTTCCAAATCTAAAATCTGGAGGAGTTTCAAGAATGTATCATAAAACACATTTCATAAACTGTTGTTATGGAAACAGCAATGATAACAGAGCTAGATTGAGCTTACTCTAAACAAGTCACTTTGTACTCTACATTTTTGGAATATCTTACTGTCTCAGAATTTTAAAGTAATACTTCATATGTGCATGATTAATGCTTTTATTGCTTGGGTTAAAAATATTATCATCTGAGTGGCTAGTCTTCATTATTATGTGGTAAATACAGATTTTTTTGTATTACTTTTTAGGTTTTTTTTGTAACTTTTGTTAGTTTTATTAATTTTAGCATTGTGTATATTTTACATTTTCTGCAGATTTAGACATCATTACTTTTCCTGTTAATTTTGGTGCAAAAAATACTGTTAAGTTAATTGAAATTTGTTGGCAAAATTCATTGCTAACTATTTTTTAATAGATTCAACTTTATTATTTTTAATTTATTTATTTGAATACACTTATGTGGCATTTGCTTTTTTTGTACGTAAAACAAAAAAAACTGTCATATAATTCCCTTTTCTTCAAAGGAGCTCAAAATTACTTGTCTTGGATTGGTCTAGGGCTAATTTGGGAGAAAGCCAGCTAGAGACGTCAAGGGCAAATAGCCCTTATGTTTGGTGTTACTTGAATGCTGGTGTATGTGGTGTATACAGCTAAAGACAAAATGTACACTAACTAGTCATCGTTCATTTTTTATATTGCTTCTCCGCTCCTCTGGAATGCTCTTCCACAACATATCTGTCACCCTCCAACCTTTGATATCTTTAAACGCTCCCTCAAGACTCACTTTTTTCTTAACAAGCATATGCTCTACCTTAGGCAATTCCCGTTTGACTTAAGGACAAGTTGCACTCTTACTAGATATCCTAAAAACTCCTGGAACTACTAGCCTTACATGCCAGGCCAGTTGGCCAGTATCCCCATGGCAAGACCCTGTCAGGACCAACCCTTCCATGAGATGACAGGAGGCAGCAGAAACCAGTAACAGACAGTGGACAGCAGCAATTTTTAAAATTACTTGTTATCCATCAATGTTATCAATATTTAATAGTTGCACATTGATAGTTAGCATGCCCAATGTTTTGGTTTTGGATGAGGCAGTTAGCATTGGTAGTACGTGAAGCTAACTCATACCATCCCTAGTATGAGGACAGTGAGAGTGAGTTACCAACCTGTACTGGCACTAAAGGGATTGTAAAGGTGGCCATACACTGGTCGATTTGCCATCAGATTCGACCAACAGATAGATCCCTCTCTGATCGAATCTGATCAGAGAGGGATCGTATGGCTACCTTTACAGCAAACAGATTGTGAACCGTTTTCAGCCTGAAACCGTTCACAATCTGTTGTGGTGGTGGTGGTGCTGCTGCCCCCGCCCGCCCGCATACATTACCTGCTCCGCCGGCGCGACTTCAGTCCCCCGGTCACCGCTGCTCTGTCTGCACTCTGGTCTCCAGGTCCGGCATGCCTCACTTCTTCTAGCCCGGCAGGAAGTTTAAACAGTAGAGGGCGCTCTACTGTTTAAACTTCCTGCCGGGCTAGAAGAAGTGAGGCATGCCGAAACTGGAGACCAGAGCGCAGACAGAGCAGCGGTGACCGGGAGACTGGAGTCGCGCCGGCGGAGCAGGTAATGTATGCGGGCTCTATTGCGTCGGTCGTCGGGCACTCGAACGCCGCTAGCGACGCGCTCCCTACCCGCGGGCGATCGACGGTAATTTTCCGCACGGAGCGATCGACGGGATCGGACGAAATGGATCGAAATTCGCGTGTAGCGCGAACGATTGGCAGCAGATTCGATCCCAGTGATCGAATCTGCTGTCGAAACGGCAGCAAATCGGGCCAGTGTATGGCCAGCTTAAGAAAGAAGCTTAAGGCCCCATTCACACTTAAGGTGGCCATACACTCGTTAGATTATCAGCAGATAGATCATCAGATAGATTTCTGATCTATCTGATGCGTTTAGGAAACTTTTTTACTAGGAACAGATTTCCAATAGATTTCAGTTTGAAATCTATTGAAAATCGATCTGATGGCATTTTTTTGCCATCAGATTTCCATTAGGTCCAATGCAAAATGATAAGCAATCTCAACAGATCGACCTAGATTTTCCAGCCTGCCAGATCGATTGAAATCGATCGAAATCGGACGCAAATTGATCGAATGGGGAATTTAAAAGAATCGATTTCTGATCAATCGGTTGATTCTATAGAATCGATCGATCAATTGATGGTTGAAATCGACCAGTGTATGGGCGTACATCAAAAAAGGGCGTCGGGAAAAAAGGGCGCGTGGTGTAAACGATAAACAGTATTATCGTTTATAGAAATATTGTGTAGAATTTCGTTTACAAATAGTGTTTTAAGAATTTATAAATCACTAAATAATGTGTATGAGATCGGCAATTCTTAAAACGTTAATCTTCCCTGTTTGTAAACTGAAACTTATATTTACGTTTGTTAAAAACCCTCCCTGTACCTATCCCTAACCCCTAGACCCCCTGTTGGTGCCTAAACCTAAGACCCCCCAGTTGGTGCCTAAACCTAAGACCCCCCTTTTGGTGCCTAAACCTAAGACCCCCCTGTTGGTGCCTAAACCTAAGACCCCCCAGTTGGTGCCTAAACCTAAGACCCTACTGTTGGTGCCTAAACCTAAGACCCCCCAGTTGGTGCCTAAACCTAAGACCCCCCAGTTGGTGCCTAAACCTAAGACCCCCCCTGGTGGTGCCTAAACCTAAGACCCCCTATGGATAATAATGTTTTACAGACATTAATAAATAAAAAATGTAAATAAAAAAATGTAAATAATTTTTTGGGGTGGATAATAATGTTTTAGAAATGTCTTAGAAATAGTGATTTAGTATCTTTATAAACGTTATTCGTCATGGGCTCATTTTGTAAAGTTAAATCATCACAAACATAGTTATAAATCCTTAAAAATCTAAGGGCGCTATTTGTTAAAACGTTAATAATCTCCAGCGCCTTTTTTTCCCTGTTCGGCGCCCATTAAACGATATTTATAATGGGAGTGAACGCAAAATACCGGTGATTTTTTCCAGCGATTTGCAGGAGTGATTTTTCCACGATTTCACGCGGACAAATCACTGAACACTGCGTGGATTTTGCCGCGATTCCATTTAGCGCTTCTATAGCACTGAAACACGATCACCGGGAAATCGCCTGAAAATGGTGCAGGCGATGCGTTGCATTACACGTTTTTGACCGTTTTTGGGCGATTTGCAGCGATTAGAGCAAATCGCCCAAGTAAGAATGGGCCCATAGGGTTTCATTACACTAGCACTTTTAAAAAGCGCTAGCGTTTGAGCGTTTTGCTAAAATCGCGGCAAAACGCTCTAGTGTGAATGGGCCCTAAAAGCTAGAAAGTTTCAAATGTTTTCTGCTTTCTTTTTTTCTCTCTGTTCAAAAAATATTTTTAACACATTTTATTAAAATTGGCATAGAACTCTACCAATTCAATTTGCTCTTGAACTCCTCTGTGCCTCTTACCAGTTCATAGCATTCCATACTTTTGTAAGTGGGACACCTGAACTGTATCAAAAACATGAGGTTCCTTGGCCTCTGGTAAACAAGTGCAGCTAACTCAGCATGACAGCTCATACATGGTTACTGAAAATGAGAATATTGTGCAAAAGTCCATTTATTTCAGTAATTCAACTTAAAAAGTGAAACTAATACATGAAATAGGGACCCTTTGCATGGGTTTTGGATTAATTAGCTGATTAGAGTCTGAATGCTTTGATAAATCTAATGCTTTGATAAATCTGGCCCTGACATTTTGGGCCAGATATATCAAAGCATTACAGACAGTTTTTTTCTTCTTAAAACTGTTCTAACCAGCAGGGGAACTGTTCTGCATTATAATAATAAAATTCCTAAATCTTACTTAATAGCAGCAGTTTAGCATGAATTTCTAGAGCTGCACTACAGTTAATGAAAGTGCAAATCCATCTCTAAACTGTCGCAGAAGTGCTTAATAGCAGTTCTACAGATTGTGCAGCAGTTCAGGCTAGACATGATTGGTGAAGGGCTCCCCTCTCCCTGCTGCCATTTGTCCTGTGAAGCGGTTCTGTGCTTAACCCTCCCAGTGCTGAGCATTGAGATGTTTTAGTTACCTCGGCAACAGCAATTACCCTGACACACTGCCCTGTCTGAGAGACCTTCCTAACTCCTCCTATTCCTAACAGTGTAAGAAGGAATCTGCACTATTTAATGATTTCCTAATTAACTGAGATAGTTCTGCACGGATTTCTAAAAAAAACAAACAATATTTTGTCTCAGCCACTCTTGATAAATGTCCCCTTCTGAGCCTAGAATATTGAACATTTTCACAATATTCTAATGGTCAG
The DNA here is from genome assembly GCF_040937935.1 of Hyperolius riggenbachi. Taxonomy (NCBI): domain Eukaryota; kingdom Metazoa; phylum Chordata; class Amphibia; order Anura; family Hyperoliidae; genus Hyperolius; species Hyperolius riggenbachi. The sequence goes on from NC_090647.1 coordinate 79,010,858, forward strand.
AGATTTTGAATTTGGGGTTCTCATAAGCTGTAAGGCAAAATCATCAAAATTATTACAAACAACTACTTGAAATATCTTGCATGTAATGAGTCTATTTCATATATTAGTTTCACCGTTTAAGTTGAATTACTGAGATAAAAGGACTTTTGCATGCTATCCTAATTTTTCACCTGTATTTATTAAACACCACACGTGATGTGTATGTATCATGCTATCAAAATGCATCATACTGTATGTAAATATTGGTTGTAATGCACATACATCCCACACTGCATGTCTGTTATTGTGACTTGCGTAATGTACACACTTCATTACAACTGGTGGACAGAGGTGCCCCAAAAATATCTAAAACACTTAAAGAGACACTGAAGCGAAAAAAAAAATGATGCTATTATGATTTGTATGTGTTCTACAGCTAAGAAATAAAACATTAAGATCAGATACATCAGTCTAATTGTTTCCAGTACAGGAAGAGTTAAGAAACTCCACTTGTTATCTCTATGCAAAAAAAGCCATTAAGCTCTACGACTTTCAAAGTCGTGGAGAGGGCTGTTTTCTGACTTTTATTATCTCAACTGTTATTGAACTATTTACGTTTTCTCTGCCAGAGGAGAGGTCATTAGTTCACAGGCTGCTCTGAAAGAATCATTTTGAATGCTGAGTGTTGTGTAATCTGAACATATTATAGAATGATGCAATGTTAGAAATAACACTATATACCTGAAAAAAATGGGAATATTTTCTTTGCTTCTAATCTTCTAGTAATTATTCATAGTACACAACCAATTCATTATATCATATTTTTTTTTTCACTTCAGTGTCTCTTTAAAGGGAAGGTCCAGGCAAAAAAAATAAACAAAAATCAACTTACCTCGGGCTTCCTCCAGCCCCTGGCAGCTGTCCTGTGCCCTCATCAGATGCCGGTGCAGATGCCGACCTCGCCAGGTCAGCATCTACTTGCGCTCAAATGTGCAGCTCATGGAGTCCCATTGACGTCATCCGGATTGTACTGCGCAGGCGCAGAACTACTGGGGGGAGCCCAGGGCACCGGCGGGGAGCGGAGCTGCGTCGAGGGCACAGTATAGTTGCCAGCGGCTGGCGGAAGCACGAGGTAAGTTGATTTTTTTTTATTTTTTTAGCCTGGTTGTTTCCTTTAAATACTGCATTACAACTTTCACTGTATTTAGTCATTAACAGTATAAATATGTGTTGCTTTGTTAGCTTACTTTATTACCTCTAAGTTAGCCAATAAATGGTATCATCCTGATTCAAAACATTTTACTTACAGATGGCTAACACGGTACAACAAGCTACTGCTTTTGTTACACTAACTCAAAATTCTCACTGTTTGATGCTGAGATCATACTTATTCCTCTCAGAATCCCATCCTTTAAAGGAGAACTGAAGTCAGAAGACTATGGAGGCTGCCATATTTATTTCCTTTTAAACAATACCAGTTGCCTGGCAGCCCTGCTGATCTATTTGGCTCCAGTAGGTTCAGAATAACACCAGAAACAAGAATGCAGCTAGTCTTGTCTTAATGCAAAAATAAACAACCCCATGGGTTTAAAGGAATACTATCGATACCCAAGGTTTTCTAAAATGACAATGTACAAATAATGTCTAAGTAGCTGTGTAAACATTTTCCTACTTTTCATGTTAAATATCAGAGGCAAAAGCTGTAATTTATTGAGGGCAGGATTTAGCTATATTGGGACAAATCAATTGCAGAAGGGGTGTCTGCTTCAATGCACAGCCAGAGTTGCATATAAGACTACAGAAACCAAATATCAAACATATCAAACTCTGAAAGCAAAAACAATATGAAAAAGCTGTGACAATTTTTTACATTTCCTCTGCTCTCTTCAGACACTTCAGTCAGAAACAGAGCTCCCAACAGCTGCAGTTCCTGTGTCCTGTCTCTCTCTGTCACACACAGAGCTACACATAGAGTTAACTGATCAAGTGTGAGGGGAATTTCCCCTCTCCTCATGGCTCAGTCAGCCATCAGTTTTGGCGTCAGTAAACTTTGAATGTATTTTGCTAACAGTAAACAAAGAAATTGCTACTAAAATGTATACACCAGTACTTAGCAGCACTTCCCAAACAATTCCTGTGTCAATTTAAAAAAATATGTGAATCGATAGTATTCTTTTAAGTGGTTAAGTAATAATAATTGTATTATTTTATTTTTATGTTGTATTTCACATTAAATGTATTTTTCCCCTAAATTATAGACCACTCTCTTGCTACCAGCCAGCTTCCCTTTTCTCTAAATGAGGTTAATTCACTAAAACACATTAATCTTAACATGTGCAGATAGCACACATTAGGATTACTGGCATGTATGTTTAAATTGTAGCGCGTTACGCAACTTCATAACTCACTATGCAAATGACAAATGCTGGTAATCCTAATGTGTACTATCTGCACATGTTCAGATTAACTTTTTTTGTGGCTCAAGCCCATTTAGAGTAAAGGAAGCTGGCTGATAGCAAGGGGGTGGTCTTCAATTAAGGGACATTAATTTTAATGTTAAATACAATGTAGTTTATTTGCCTAAATGCCGGTAATCTTAACATGCACTGTCTGCACACGTAAAGATTAGTTCTTTAGAGAATCAACCCCCATGTCACTTACTGTGTTCTTGCACATCTGGGATAATATTTCACTTGTGTAAGGAAGGATTTCGCAAGTAAGAAATTCCTGTCTGGTGCATTTTTCAATTTGCAAAGTTGTGCAAACATAATATCATGTTTGCATTAAAAAAAAAAATGTCAATCTTACATTGTTCAAAGGTTTTAACTGGCTGCTGTAAATAACTTTATAACAATTTAGTGACATTGATTTGTAATAGCAAACATGCTTGATTCACCTTTTTGGTTTTCAGTTGCATCTAAAACAACATTGATTTATATTAGCAAAATAAATAAATAAATAAATAAATAAATAAATAAAATGCACGTGCCTCCTTCTGATGTTAGTACACGGGTATACCTTCCTATTTCGACAAAAAAAGAAGTAAGGTAGACACCATTGACCACTTCTGGTTCATGGACAAAATTCTCACGTCCAATTTAGCTACACTAAAGGTTCCCGGATGTGAGACTTGTGCACAGCACTAAAAGACGCCGCGATCGTGCACGAGTACACACGTGACCCTGCCGCTCGTGCATGTGCACATGCTCATGCACCTACTCGCTCATGCACTAATTTAATAGTGAATGATTACTGCAATCATTCAAATAAAGTTACTGGTACTTGAAAAAATATATTTTTTTTTACGTGACACTTAAAAAAATTAATGTTTTTTTGTGAAGTTCTGTTTGGACAACCTTGTTAATTGTCATGATTTTCCTGTATAAATCGTTGGTTGTTACGATAAAAAATGTCAGTCAAATATATCATATAGGAGACACACTGCGCATGCAGAGATTTTCTCATACTGCGCCTGCGCAGAGTGCTCCTGGCTACAGGAATGCATACTAGGATATGCGTAGCCAGGGTGCAATGGTGTTTGACTTACAAATCGGCCTCTATTACAGGAAAAGATGTGAGCCACGACGGGGGAACCAAGGATCGTTCCAGGACTGCGAGGGCACAGGTCGGCTGCAGGGGGCTGGCAGAAGCCCCAGGTAAGTGAAACTCTTACTTTTTTAAGCAGTTTACAGTTCCGATTTAGGATTCATAGACACCTGTAATGGCTGCCGCCCATAACGATAGTATGCGATCACTATAGCAACAGCTCTGGGACCCAATGCTTTATACATGCATCAAAATGCTGTTGCCTAGCAGTAAAGATGATAGCCTGCAGGCTCACAGCAGATCCAACATCATGAACAAATTACATGGCGCACATGAATCTATCTTCTTGATCTATCTTCACATTTTTAATGTCTCAATTTGCAATGTCTTTATTTATTTATTTTTTTCCCCTTACTGTACCATATGCTTTCAGTAAAGTTCCTCTTTAAGTATAAGTACACAGACAGTGTAAGCATGAAGGAGTATTGAAATATGCTTCCCATAATGATTATCCCTCAAGCACAAAAAGGAAGGCAAAAAAATAAAGAAGATAGCTGTGCTTCATGTTCTGTAGTGCTCCTGTCTCTGCATCAGATGAAGATGTGCAGAATTTGCCTTCATTAGTTAAATGAAGTAGTGAACTAGACAGTAGATGTGTACTCCAGCACCACAGACAGCACCTGAGACAGGCTGCCTTTAAAAAGGATAGACAGATCACAGAAATGATATGAGGGAGCCTTGTTTACCCATCTATGCACTGTCGGCTACATCTGTATAATGTGGATGTTTCGTCATGTACTGTACAGTGATAGTCTAGCACAGGTGCTCACAGCAAATACATATGTGTCTCAGAGGAAATGTCTGATGAATTCAGGGGAAATATCTGCAAGAATGTACTTTTAGAAAATAAATCACTCACATAAAAAACTGAGAAAATAATCCTATTTATTCCAGGGCACTATCTGCACAGAGTTTGTATGTTCTCCTCGTGTCTGTGTGTTTTTGCTCCGGGCACTCCAGTTTCCTCCAATTTCCCAAAAACATTCAGATAAGTTAATTGGCTTCCTTTTAAATTGGCCGCGCTTCGCTTCTGGCATGAGTGCGGCAAAGCAACACATCGCAAACACGGCTGCGCCTGTATAGTAGCATGGAGCCGCTCATCAGTAATCTGAACGAGGACGCGCTCCTCTTCAAGCACAAGCATCCCCCCAAATCAGATTACCCACCGGCAACGCTGCCATCAATACATAGTCTGAAGCTGCCCTGATATGTAGAGTAAACTTAAATTATGACTTCAATATTTCAGTGAGTTGAGACTCCTGCTCTTACACCTAAATCTCTAGTTAAGCTTGAAAACATTACAAACTGTCATATCATCCTTTTACAAATCAACAAATTTTCATGTATGTTAGCATAATCCAGTTTTTACACTAAGCATACAAAAATACCTTCAGTACAGGCCTGGATTTACATTGCAGGAGCCTATAGGCAATATCTCACTACCAAAATTGTTTGTGCAGGTAACTACTGTTTCTCACACGTTGCCGAACCAGGCTTGACCCTAACGCACATAATAAAGTTAATTAAAACCACTTCCCTGTGTGGCAGTTTTTATTCAATTGAACTGCTTTAGGGATTTCCTAAGGAATAAATTGTGTCATGGACACTGTTCTAGTTACTCACACTGTAACATACATTCACAATTGGTCAGATCGGTGAGTATTTCTGCAGGGGTCTTTGCTGATCCCCCCCCAAGAAAACACAATGTGCATGTATCATGGGGTGTAGCTATCCCACAAGACTCTCACTATGTTTGATACTGAACCAATTGGATATGTCAATATACAGCAATCAATACGTGTCTAGTCGACAACCTGTCAGTATATCAGATTTGCCCATTGGTGTACAACCAAACTAATATACTTCACAAACATAAGATCCCCATAGGGGACATAAATGCCTTCATAGAAAGTAGCTGGATAGGAATGTTATCACCATTAGGGTGTATGAGCAGTGCAGTATAGATGCCCAGATAGTGTCACTCAACAATTGTTTCACCTCATAAAGAGAGGCGTTGTCAGGAGTTTGTGATACACAACATTTACAATATTTACAATATGTACAGCTCAACCCTCCACCCGTCCAACAGAGATTCCCCCAGCACCACGCTCAAGTCAGAGCTGAATGTGTAGTCATGCGGGATGCTTAAACACATATATCAGTAGCTAAATATAGGCTGTACTTACATTACATATGCATTTCACTGTCCACGTTTGGATTTCACAGAATTTTTATATAGTATATGCAGAGAATGATGCTCCTGACAGCTCATGGCAGGTTCCATGTTTGTCTGTCTCCTATGAAGCCAAATGTGTCGTCATGTCCTCCCTGCTTCCTGATCACAGAAAAGCTCGTACTGAATAACAGTAGTGTGCAGTGAATATTAATTAGCCATGTGGCTAGGAACAATAGCGGACTCCTGCAGTGTACTCTGCCGGGAGATTTATCAGTGCTGTGCGCTGGACTGAGTTACATGCTATTGTTACTTGACCCTGTAACTTCTCATTAGCAGCCGAGGGGAGAGCCCCAGAATGCTTTGCAGTATGGAATGCGGCTTGCGTCTTCTTAAGAGCTTGGGAATAACAGCTTTGCTGATAAGCACACATCAAATGTAAGAGAGATTTTTATCTTCAGTAATGCCTTTTTGGCTTCCTTCTAAACTGTTTAACACAGGAGAATAGAGGTTTAAATTAGCTTTTGTAGCCTGACAGTTACTCTTTAAATAGCATTGTTTCACATACGCCCCCATCAGCCAACTCCTCCCCTCATGTGAATACATATGCTCGCTCCTCTCTCAACTCAATAAGCGCATTTTTCGGCAGAGAGGCTTCCCAGAGAACAGAGAGGCTTCCCAGAGAGAGTTATTGAGAGAGCATATACAAGAGCAAAAGGAAGCAAAAGAGAGGACACCTTAAGAGATAAGAAATTACCCTCAGTATTAAAAGAGACACCTACAGTTAGGCTTATAGGCTCCTTTTCTAAACAGTCGCACCAAATGTATGAAATTATGAACAAGTATTGGCCAGTCCTACATCAGGACAAAGAACTAACCAAACATCTATCAGCCAAACCGTCTATTACATATAAGCGCACCGAAAATCTGAGGGATATGCTAGTTCATAGCGCTTTTTCCAGCAGGAAAGAGGCGAAGACACATTTGAACTGGTTGCCATCTAAGCCAAATGGCTGTTTCAAATGTGGTCACTGCAAGGCCTGCTCATATGTAGCTAAAAAGAAGGACTTTTGGGCGAAAGCTGTAAATAGGACTTTTACAATTAAGTCCTTTATAAATTGCAATACTCGTGGTTTGGTCTATTCAGCCACATGTGAATGTGACCTTATTTATGTGGGGAAAACAACGAGGGCTCTGAAAGACAGAGTGTTAGAGCACGTTGGTGATATAAAACACAAAAGAGACACCTCAGTTGCAAAACACATGAATGATCATCACACCTCGAATCCACTGGATATCTCTTTTTGGGGGGTTCAGCAGTGGAAACAGGGAAAAAGAGGTGGAGACTTAGATAAAAAGTTGTTACAGTTAGAATTGGCATGGATTTTTCGACTAGATTCTGTAGCCCCAAGGGGCCTAAATGAGGCGTTCTCTGTAAAAGGGTTAATTTAAAGTATCCTCTTAGCTCTCTGATTAAAGTAGTCCACTGGTTATGTAGTTTGTTTATTTTACATCCTACATTTACATCCTACATCATATATCACAGGCTAATGACATTTATCGAATCTGATTTGTTCCTGTTTGTATTCTAATTTAATGCACTGCGTGTTTCCTCCCCCCCCCCCCCCCCCCTTCTGTCCCCTCATCTCCATTTCCAACTAGTTCTAATGTAAGTCTGCTGGTCTGTGATATTGACATAATGATCTGTCAAATGCCCGGGATCAGAGACCTTGGTAAACAGTATTGCCATCTGTGGTCTTGCATCACAGTCTGGATACAGTTATAGACTGTGAAGACCTTTACTCGTTCTAGGGACGCTCATGTATGTTACAAGTGTGATAAATTCAAAATAATACAATGTTTATACATGGGATCGGCATCAGCGTCTCTTTGTATGCGTACGAGAGGTAAACAAATCCTCTGTGTGCTGTGTATAGGGTTGCCATGACAACCATTGAGCAGCTACACAAGTCACCCAGCCAGACCAAGCCTATCAGCGCAAGCAACATGGCCGGCGGATGTGACGTCATAGGAAGTGACGTCACACGCCGGCAAACAGCAGAGACGAATACACTCCTCCACCCGTCCAACAGAGATTCCCCCAGCACCACGCTCAAGTCAGAGCTGAATGTGTAGTCATGCGGGATGCTTAAATAGCATTGTTTCACATATGCCCCCATCAGCCAACTCCTCCCCTCATGTGAATACATATGCTCGCTCCTCTCTCACCTCAATAAGCGCATTTGTCGGCGCTCTGTATACTTTAAACATCACCTCCGTCCAGTGTATTCGTCTCTGCTGTTTGCCGGCGTGTGACGTCACTTCCTATGATGTCACATCCGCCGGCCGTGTTGCTTGCGCTGATAGGCTGGTCTGGCTGGGTGACTTGCGTAGCTGCTCAATGGTTGTCATGGCAACCTATACACAGCACACAGAGGATTTGTTTACCTCTCGTACTCATACAAAGAGACGCTGATGCCGATCCCATGAAGGGGGGGGGAGGAAACACGCAAGTGCATTAAATTAGAATACAAAACAGGAACAAATCAGATTCGATAAATGTCATTAGCCTGTGATATATGATGTAGGATGTAAATGTAGGATGTAAAATAAACAAACTACATAACCAGTGGACTACTTTAATCAGAGAGCTAAGAGGATACTTTAAATTAACCCTTTTACAGAGAACGCCTCATTTAGGCCCCTTGGGGCTACAGAATCTAGTCGAAAAATCCATGCCAATTCTAACTGTAACAACTTTTTATCTAAGTCTCCACCTCTTTTTCCCTGTTTCCACTGCTGAACCCCCCAAAAAGAGATATCCAGTGGATTCGAGGTGTGATGATCATTCATGTGTTTTGCAACTGAGGTGTCTCTTTTGTGTTTTATATCACCAACGTGCTCTAACACTCTGTCTTTCAGAGCCCTCGTTGTTTTCCCCACATAAATAAGGTCACATTCACATGTGGCTGAATAGACCAAACCACGAGTATTGCAATTTATAAAGGACTTAATTGTAAAAGTCCTATTTACAGCTTTCGCCCAAAAGTCCTTCTTTTTAGCTACATATGAGCAGGCCTTGCAGTGACCACATTTGAAACAGCCATTTGGCTTAGATGGCAACCAGTTCAAATGTGTCTTCGCCTCTTTCCTGCTGGAAAAAGCGCTATGAACTAGCATATCCCTCAGATTTTCGGTGCGCTTATATGTAATAGACGGTTTGGCTGATAGATGTTTGGTTAGTTCTTTGTCCTGATGTAGGACTGGCCAATACTTGTTCATAATTTCATACATTTGGTGCGACTGTTTAGAAAAGGAGCCTATAAGCCTAACTGTAGGTGTCTCTTTTAATACTGAGGGTAATTTCTTATCTCTTAAGGTGTCCTCTCTTTTGCTTCCTTTTGCTCTTGTATATGCTCTCTCAATAACTCTCTCTGGGAAGCCTCTCTGTTCTCTGGGAAGCCTCTCTGCCGAAAAATGCGCTTATTGAGTTGAGAGAGGAGCGAGCATATGTATTCACATGAGGGGAGGAGTTGGCTGATGGGGGCGTATGTGAAACAATGCTATTTAAAGAGTAACTGTCAGGCTACAAAAGCTAATTTAAACCTCTATTCTCCTGTGTTAAACAGTTTAGAAGGAAGCCAAAAAGGCATTACTGAAGATAAAAATCTCTCTTACATTTGATGTGTGCTTATCAGCAAAGCTGTTATTCCCAAGCTCTTAAGAAGACGCAAGCCGCATTCCATACTGCAAAGCATTCTGGGGCTCTCCCCTCGGCTGCTAATGAGAAGTTACAGGGTCAAGTAACAATAGCATGTAACTCAGTCCAGCGCACAGCACTGATAAATCTCCTGGCAGAGTACACTGCAGGAGTCCGCTATTGTTCCTAGCCACATGGCTAATTAATATTCACTGCACACTACTGTTATTCAGTACGAGCTTTTCTGTGATCAGGAAGCAGGGAGGACATGACGACACATTTGGCTTCATAGGAGACAGACAAACATGGAACCTGCCATGAGCTGTCAGGAGCATCATTCTCTGCATATACTATATAAAAATTCTGTGAAATCCAAACGTGGACAGTGAAATGCATATGTAATGTAAGTACAGCCTATATTTAGCTACTGATATATGTGTTTAAGCATCCCGCATGACTACACATTCAGCTCTGACTTGAGCGTGGTGCTGGGGGAATCTCTGTTGGACGGGTGGAGGGTTGAGCTGTACATATTGTAAATATTGTAAATGTTGTGTATTACAAACTCCTGACAACGCCTCTCTTTATGAGGTGAAACAATTGTTGAGTGACACTATCTGGGCATCTATACTGCACTGCTCATACACCCTAATGGTGATAACATTCCTATCCAGCTACTTTCTATGAAGGCATTTATGTCCCCTATGGGGATCTTATGTTTGTGAAGTATATTAGTTTGGTTGTACACCAATGGGCAAATCTGATATACTGACAGGTTGTCGACTAGACACGTATTGATTGCTGTATATTGACATATCCAATTGGTTCAGTATCAAACATAGTGAGAGTCTTGTGGGATAGCTACACCCCATGATACATGCACATTGTGTTTTCTTGGGGGGGATCAGCAAAGACCCCTGCAGAAATACTCACCGATCTGACCAATTGTGAATGTATGTTACAGTGTGAGTAACTAGAACAGTGTCCATGACACAATTTATTCCTTAGGAAATCCCTAAAGCAGTTCAATTGAATAAAAACTGCCACACAGGGAAGTGGTTTTCATTAAATTTATTATGTGCGTTAGGGTCAAGCCTGGTTTGGCAACGTGTGAGACACAGGAGCCTATAGGCACAGATGTCTTGGCACCCTAGACTTGGCCTTCCATGAAACTAAAACACCCGCCAAACCGCGCCGCAAGTATACTGACTGTCCCAGCTGTCACTTCTCCCTTACTTCCCTTGCTGATCATAGGTAGCTACTGATACCCCTTAGTATTAAGTAAGCAGAGGTACCTCTTTGTATTAAGTAGCTAAGAGTGCCCCCAACTGAAGGGTAATCTCATCAGTGGAATGCTGAGAGCAGGATGAATAATCTCTCATTTACACTCCACTTGGGATTCTGCACAGGGCAGGAGGGAGGGAGGCACTCGGGGAGGGAAGTGAGCTGCCTTTCCATCATCAGGCAACTGCAGGCACGTGCCTACAGTGCCTTATGGTAAATATGGCCCTGCTTCAGTATATTTGCCTCTAACAAACCAACCCACTCACATGCATGGAATTTGCTAATTCATCTGGACATTTCTTAAAAAGAAATTATTCTACAGACAATTAAAACATTGGGACCTAATTTTACAAATCTTTAAAGGACTTCTGAGGCCAAAATGACGAAAATGACACTTTACCTTTTTATCTGCAGAATCCACGGAGGACGCCCTTTGCATTCTCCGCTCTGTACCGCCATCAATCTAGTCCTTCTAATTCCCCCAGGGCTTGTCCCGACCCCACCGAACGGGTCGCATCGTCATTTCACCCCAAAGATGGCTGCTGCCTTGATCCACGGCTGTGCAGTACGCTTTGCCGCGAGTGCGAGAGCCTTTAGCCCGCCTCCAGCCGCGCCCGACGTACACTTCAGGAGGATGCCGGGAACCACTACGTGGCTGGAGGCGGGCTAAAGGCTGCGCGGTCGCACTCGCGGCAAAGCGTACTGCGCAGCCGCGGATCAAGGCGGCGGCCATCTTAGGGGTGGAATGGATGAGACCCATTTGGTGGGATCGGGACAAGCCCTGGGGGAACTAAAAGGTCTAGATTGATGGCGGTAAGGAGCGGAGGACGCGGAGGGCGTCCTCCGTGGATTCTGCAGATAAAAAGGTAAAGTGTCATTTTTCGTCATTTTGCCCTCAGAAGTCCTTTAAAATAGTAATTTGCTGCTTGGTAATTTTTAAAATATATGTTAAATGAAACATATAATTTGTGCCTTGAATATTTCTCAAATTTTTTATGTTTAGTACTAAATTTTAACTAGGGTCATATGGAATGTTATAAAATAATATCTTACTACTACTGGACTGGAGTAAACAAGTCCTTATTCTTTAGTAGGGATGGTCAATGAGATGCAACTAATTTTGAGTTGTAGCAGGATTATGCAAATTTTATATGCAAATGTATGCAGCTTGAAAATGGATCAATCAAATTTTACCTCAGCAGGATGTGATTGATTGCATCAACTCAAAATTATTCACATCTCGTTGGCCATCCCTATTCTTTACTGTTTTGTTCTTTTTACATGACTAGTGCCTGACAGCAAATGAAAAAAACGATAGCGCCTAACAAGTATGACATTTTCACTTACAATATTTCATATTTCCCTGATTTAAACAAATTGGAAAGTGGTGCAAAAACCTAATAAATATATAATTAAAATTAATATAGAAATATATTACATGGCAATGTATGTAAAAAAAATCCTTTTTTTTGTTAATGCTGTTGCTCGTATGTCTTTATCCAAAGAAATGGATGACATTATATTATTTAGAGCTAGCATTTAAGTCTCTTTTCCTCCCCTTAGAATTAGACATATTTTCCAGTACACAATTTATATAACCGGTCTTGGCTATATATTTTCGAGAACACATGCATTTACATTACGGAAATTTACAGTAATAGAAACGCATTTCTTTGTTTTATGTTTAACTGACATTTTCTTTATTTACATTCATTCTATAGGGTAACATATTTAACATATTTCCATGACTATCACAAATCTTTCAAGACAAATATGTCTTTGCTTGTCATACGCTATGTTTTATGTTAGTTAAAAAAAATCCACGTTTTCAATGCAATGCTTACATATTTGAAAAGGAAGCTTCGGAGGAGTGAATCAATTTGCTACCTGTGTTGCTAACGACAGGAAGCCTTGGTAAGTACATCATTTCTCAATCTCCCAAAGCCTTTTTCCTAAGCTTGTTGCGTATTTCAGCATGATAGGCAGAGTAATCTCTACATGCGTACTCTTATGAGTGGTACAGTATGTGAGGGGTTTCCACCTGTTTTGTTTTGTAGGAATGAAAATGCTTCTTAGGGAAAACACTCAGCATTCTTTTCTGCCAGGTTTTCAATATACAGGGGCGTAGCAATAGCCATAGCAGCTGCTATCTGGCCCTGGAGCATAGGGAGCCCTGTAGGTACTTAGTGTATTCACCATTAACTTTCTTGTGTTCCTTCCACCCTTCTGACTTTGGTCTCAGTGCCTATGAACTATGTGCAGTGTTAATTGCATAAACATGTAAATTGCCCAATTAACTCATATAGGGTTGGGGGCAGGTGGCATTGCTTAAACGACCCCTATCGCGATATGTGCTTATTTGTATGTGCTATATAACCGCTGCAAATAAATGTGAAACTTGTGGAGAATTTCCTGGTTTGCCGACTGGTTGAGTCTAGATTGGTGCTGCATGATTGGACTTGACATTTGAGATCCTCTGGCAACAGCAGACAAGAGTAGCCCTTGTATATGAACCTTAAAGCGGTATTGTCACCATAAAAATCTAATTTCAACAGCAACTGGTCTGAGTAGTGTATTAAGTGATAAAGATGCTAATCCTGCATTCAAAACTTTTTTCTGCTGTTATGGTTTGAAGTTATTACATACTATAGGAGCACTGGCCCCTAGTGCCAAACAGTGCCAAAAATTTGAATGCTGGGAGTTCTTTTGAATGCTGGGAGTTCTTTTGAATGCTGGGAGTTCTTTTTATCTATAATATATTCCTCCTCTTCCATTTATTTCCCTGCCTAGCTGATCACTTGTGTTTACAAGCAAGGCTGAGGTGACTCAGTGATTGGATGTGTAAATAAAAAAAAAGACTCTGGGAGGAGGGCAGCTAATGAATACACAATGAGCAAGAGAAGGGAGGGGGGAAAACAAGAGTCAGGAAGGATATGATGTCAGCATTAGCTTGGCAAGATGGCCACTGCCTAGAATAGGATTTTCTGCTTTTCCTTTATAAAATTTACATGAATCATTATGTGGCTAGCTCAATATATCTGTTATGTAAGTAGAGGTAGTATTTGTCTACTTATATCTGTGTTTTTTATTTCTAGGTTAGCATGGGTGTCGCTTGTTCTTTAAAAAGCAGGGTGATTTATTTTTTAACTAATTCATAACCCTTCGCTGTGCCTCCTACTAGCACTCTTTCTAGAATAAATCTTTTTTAGTTTTATTTTTTAGACATTTCGCGTTAGTGGTCCTTTAAGAGCCCTATGATCTCTAGCTACTCCGCAATATACTTTTATTTAGGCCTCATTGACATTACACATGTCGTGTTGCACATAATGCAGCACATTAGCACATTTATTTATTTAAGTATTTATATAGCGCCGACATATTATGCAGCTCTGTCCTGTCACTAGCTGTCTCTCAGAGGGGCTCACAATTTAGTCCCTACCATAGTCCTATGTCTATGTATGTATCATGTAGTGCACGTATCGTAGTCTAGGGCCATTTTACCGGGAAGCCAATTCACTTATCTGTATGTTTTTGGGATGTCTTTGGAAACCGGAGTGCCTGGAGGAATCCCACGCAGACACGGGGGGAACATACAAACTCCTTGCAGATGTTGACCTGGCTGAGATTCCAACCGAGGACCCACCGCTGCAAGACGAGAGCGCAAACCACTACGCCACCGTGCAGCACATACAAACTTATTGCATATACCACTGTATGGTCACACCTCTTTTATTACCCCTACATGCTGTCTACAAAGAGAGCCCAAGGTGGGCTAAAAAAAATCACAAAAAAGTAATCTACCTTATCCGTGGGGCTAAGCAGATCAGGTAGCCACAAAAAATGGTGCTCTCTGCTGCTCCTGTGGGCCGCAATGGCCCACTTTTACTTCTGTGGCCTATAGGTCACAACGCTACACTGAGAGACTGTGTAGTTCTACAGATACAGTTGCTTTTCTTATAAGCTTATTTTTACTTTAGGTTCACTTTAAATATTACGCTTGGTCTTCAAGGGAATAAAGCTGTATCCCCAGCCATTTTTTAAAGAAAATCGGTCAAGACAACAGGGCATGAGTTACAGACCAGGAACATCGATGCAACTTATGCTCTGTATGAATCTGCATATATATTTATATTTTAGGGGTTGTTTAAAGGGAATCTGAGATGAGAGGGATATGGAGGCTGCCATATTTATTTCCTTGTAAACAATGCCAGTTGCCTGGCAGCCCTGTTAATCTTCTGGCATAAGTAGTGTCTGAGCCAAAACCCTGGAACAAGCATATGGCTAATCTAGAAAGTGATTCTGAGTCAGAGTACCTGATCTGCTGCATGTTCCTAAGAGTCTATGGCTAAAAGTATTAGAGACACAGGATCAGGAGGACAGCCAGGCAACTGGTAATGTTTAAAAAAAAAATATGGCAGCTTCCCATATCACTCTCACCTCGGGTTCCCTTTAATGCCAGCTTCAGAAGCTAGATGGCTTATTCCACTGTGCCTAGACTGGTTCTCTTTAGTCACACTGCTCCAGTTCATTCAATGTATTTGCAGTCAAACCACATTTTTTTTCTCTCGGATTGTGTAACACATTTTATGTGTAAAACGCTCTGGATATTTATTTTAACAAATGTGCTAATAACAAGCAAGGAATTTTCATCTTGTTTATATACAATGAAATTTCATTATCTGGAACGATAACTTCCCCTGATTTATGACTTTCCCGTGTGTACAGAAAAATGTGTCAATATGGTTTTTTTTTTTTTCAATGAAGTCTTTGATGTTTTCTGATAATACCAGGGATTAGGACTACATTTCAGAAAAAAATAGAAGCTTCATAGATTGCATGGCCCTCTGTTTACTGGCTGTTCCAGTCTTGTTACTTTTATAAGCTCACGAGGTCCATCTACTCTACCCCCCCCCCTCCCCCCTCCACCAAACATTAATACAACTTGTGATCTTCGCAAGGGTCGAAGTCCAAAACTGGTAAACTCCAGCGCTTTGCCCAATCTCCAGTCAAAATAAACCACTGGCCCTGCTATCAGCCAGCGCAGTCTATTTCATTTGTACAAATAGAGGCTCTCCTTTTGTACACATACATTTCCTCAGCAAATATTCAGCTAAGATTAAGTGGCACTTACAAGACCCGGAGTAATCCCGTGCAAGGAAAATGGCCTGATAAAATGATGACTCTCAGAAAACAGTTAATAGCTCCTGTGTATTTTACTTTTCAGGATGCAGATAAACCCTGGATTATTTATTTCCTGCACGTTCAAATATTAGGAGAATTCTTTTGTCTTTGAGTTGTTGAAAGGAAAGTAAGCATAATGGGTTACAAAAATGTAAGTGTGCTACAGTCGAAAATGAAGTTATTGCATTTAAAGCGAACTTGTGCTCTAAAAGCCTGATTTACTATAATAATCCGAACATTAACATAGCGCTTTTCTCCTGTCAGACTCAAAGCGCTCAAGAGCTGCAGCTACTGGGATGTGCTCAGGAGGCCACCCTGCAGTGTTAGGGAGTCTTGCCTTGAACTCCTTACTGAATAGGTACTGACCCTAGCCAGGATTCAAACCCTGGTCTCCAATGTCAAAGGCAGTGACCAGACCAGTACTCTGTTCAGCTACTATAGATCCCCTTAGAAAGAGAACTGTAGAGAACAAGAACATAGCTGAATTAGGTTTGGTAAATTATGGAATTTGAAGTGGAAGGAATATGGAGATCCCCATCTTTTATTTTTTCACCTTTAAAGAAAACCTGAAATGAAAATTAAAAGTGAAAATCAACATACACAAGTCATACGTACCTCCCGTGTAGTTTACTCCTCAATCTCTTTCTCCTCTCCTGCATCATGTTTGTCCACTGTGATCAAGGGAGTTCTCTGTCCTCCATATTGAAAATGGCCATTACCACATAACAGCTTCCTGGTCAGCACACTGTTAAACTGTAACATCGCCCACTTGAGCCATAGGGAAACATGGACACATCAGTTCTCCTCTCAGCTGTAACTGACAGCAACTGATATATTTCAGTTCTGACAAAATGTTGTCAGAACTGGAAGGGATCACTGCAAGAAGAAAATGGTGGGCTTCTGATAGGAACTGATGGCAAGATAACTATGTAATGTTCAATTGAAGTTACCTCATGTGTTTATTTTAAATAATTTTACTCAGTACAGGTTCTCTTTAAATAGAGTTTTAACCCAGGATTGAACTTCATCCCAATCAGTAACCGATACCTCCTTTTCCTTGAAAAATCTTTATCTTTTCTCAGATAGATCATAAGGGACATCTGTATGGCTGATTGTGTGGCAAAATCCCTCCCTGATCTATCCTCTTTTTTTAACTTTTCACTTTACAATATATTTATTTATTACCTCCTATTTTTTCAGTTCCTTTTTAAAGAAGAGCTGTCAGCCATTCTATCTAAAAAAAACCCACACATATATAAGTAGATAAATACTTGCTCTACTTACATAACATTTGTATTGCACTGTCCACATTTTGATTTTAGTGATTTTTCTACTATAAAAAAAAGAGAAAACCCTTCTTAGCATTTCTAATTTTAACCCCACCCCCCCCCTCCACTATCGAAAGTGCATTGTTTCAGCAT